>NC_056574.1:9252136-9277136 GCF_018340385.1 Cyprinus carpio | reverse complement strand
AGTTTAAATATTTGTTTGAAATCAAAGGGAAGTGCTGATGTCTAGATATAGAGTGTAGTGCCAAAAGTTCAGGTGATCAGAAACAGGAAGATGAGCTGAGTGTGTAACAGGAACCCCTTGGGTGTGTCGTTGTGAGCAGTCAGAGATCAGACCCAACACAAGACGCTGGAATGTCTGCCATGAGGACAGAAGATGCTGCTGACGGGAAGAGCACAGCTAACGGTGGAGGAGTCGTGTGTGACGAGAGAGGCGTCACCGTCCTCAGGTACATGAGACTCTGATGAGCATCTGCTGGAAGAACACGCTTGAAGTGTGCTCACTGCACTGCTGCTATTCTCAGCTGAAGCTAATAAAATCATTGATTTTTAATTTAGCGGGAAAAAAAATCTAAATAGAAATATTAGATAAATAACTTATTTAATTATGCAAAAATAAAAGCTTATTCAAAATAGTAATAAATACTATAATAGCATATAAATATTTCTTTCTTTTTATATAACACTATATAAATACAACTAAGTTGCTCAAAGTGCTTTAGAGGGAACATGTCTTACGAGGAGATCTGCAAGGTGGAGTGCGGTTATTAATAGACTTAAATACCCTGACCAGGATGAACTCAATTCTGTATTTTACAGGTAACCAATTCAACGAAAAAAGGATAGGAGAGATATGTTCATATTTTTGTGTCCGGGTTAGAAGTCTAGCAGCAGCATTCTGGACTAGTTGCAGGCGATCTAGAGATGAATTAATACCGCGGTAAAGCGAGTTGCAATAGTCTAGGTGGGAAATATCAGTGCATGAATGATTTCTGAGTATCTGAGAAATGTCAAAATGGCTTAACTTTTGTGATTTGACGTAGATAAAAGAAGCAAGACTGAACCACAGAGCTAATTTGTTTATCCATTTTAAGCTTAGTATTATAAATAATATTAAAACAGTGCTTCAATGCATGATTGTTTCATTACCAAAGCCTGAATGTCATCTCATCCCTACAGGCCTACAGATCTCTCCGAGATGTTGGCGGCAGGAACCAAAGAAGTTCACGAGAAGGCCGAAAACACAGAGTTTGTCAAAGACTTCCTGAGGGGACGCATCCGCAAAGAGCTCTTTAAGGTGAATGAATGAATGAATTTAGAAACGTCATTCACAACACATGTAACTTTCATAATACGTCATATTTCTGATAGAAACAGGACATTTAGTCGCAAGTAATGTACTGGGATTTATATATTATTTTATCATATTAAACTTTAGTATGTATTACTGTTGAAGCATGATTTTTGTCTGGCAGATGATAAAACAGGTAAAATCCCTAATAATGCAACCACATAGACAGGGTTATTATTTTTAAGTGCAACTAAAATGAAAACTAAAAATAAAACCATAAAATAAAACATTTTCATTGAACATCAACTGAAATAAAACATTTAGAAAATGTATTTTAAAACTTATTTTATTTCAACTAGTTGCCAAGATGTAATTTCTCATTTTCTTCTAGCTTAATTTACAAAAATAAGAATGGAACTACCAAAATTTTATCTGAAATTACAATGAAAAAAGGAAATATATATATATATAGAACAAAATATATTATAGAAAAAATAGAATAATATTATATTAATAACAATAATAAAAAATAATAATATATCAGTGATACTAACATAACTTTACATATTTTACTATTATTTATATACTATTATAGTATTTATAATTTTTCTGAATTAGCTTCTATTTTTATATTTTTAAGTTTTCATTTTAAATGTAGTTTAAGCTTAAGTAACTTTATGTGGTTTTGTCATGTTGTTATTGTTATTTTAAATATTTCTGTTTAGCTTTAAAAAAAATTTTTTTTTTTAATATAATTTAAGCACTTTACCTAAACTTATTAAGGTTATTTGCAAGGGCAACATTTTTGTCTAATTCTAAGTTTTTCCATTACATTTACTTTATTTCATCTAAACTAAAAGACGTTTCGTTGGAGTTGATTGTGATGTGGTGATTTGTGTCATCAGCTCGGTCACGTGGCTTTGTTCTTCACGTATTCGGCGATGGAAGAGCAGATCGAGAGAAATAAAGAGCATCCTCACTTGGCGGCGCTCTACTTCCCTCATGAGCTGCACCGGCGGGACGCTCTGGCTCGGGATCTGCAGTACTTCTACGGCGAGGGCTGGCAGAACCAGATCAGCATCTCTCCTGCCACACAGCGCTACGTGGAGCGCATCCAGCAGATCGGTCAGGACGAGCCCGCGCTTCTGGTGGCTCACGCTTACACCCGCTACATGGGAGACCTCTCGGGCGGCCAGGTGCTGAGGAAGGTGGCCCAGCGCGCCATGAAGCTGCCGCACACAGGAGAAGGGCTGAACTTCTACGAGTTCGACGGCATCCACAGCGCCAAGGCCTTCAAACAGCTGTACCGCAGCCGGATGAACGAGCTGGAGCTGGACACACACACCAAGCAGAAGATCGTGGAGGAGGCCGTCCTGGCCTTTCAGTTCAATATGGAGGTGACCAAAAATATTATTTAGTTCACAGTCATTTAGTAGTTGATTTTTATGATTACTTTCCTAGGAGAGCTACCTAAAAATGTCAGTGATCAAAAATGAATCAGTGATTTAGTTTATTAATTTAAATTTGAAATTAAATAGACATATAAATAAATAAATAGATCAAATTATTTGTTTACTAATTAATTTATATTAATTTGTGTATATTGTTTCACAAAGTATTGGCAATATTATTTCAAAATTTTCACTTTTCTACATGGACATGTAAATATATAAAATGTAAATAGACATGTAAATATATTAAATAATTTAATTACTTATTTATTATTATAATTTTCATTTTTTACATTGTATTGGTAATTTTATATATTTTATAGTGTATATATAAAATGTATTTGTTTATTTTATTGATATTATTTTTTTTCACATATTTACAGTGTATTGGTAATTTGTATTTCTAAGTTTAAATTTTTCATTTATTTGTTTGTTTGTTATATTTACCTACATTTTAAATTAACTCTTTTTTTTCCCCACACATTTTTATGTTTGAAGCAATTTATTATTATTATTCTTTATTAAAATAAACATAAATTAATTATTATTTTTCATATTTTTTAACTATTTTATTGGCAAATGGATAAGGCAAAGTTTTTTCTAAATTAAAATTATTAAATGCACTTTTAAAATGTATTTACCTTTAAAATTAACATTGTATTTAATGTAGTGTTACATTTAACTACATTTTAAAATGCTAAATTATTGGTGAACAATGATGAAGTATTTTTAAGTTATTTCATCATTGATATGTTCTGAAAGTTGAACTTCCTCAAATAATGAAGTAAAATTGGATTCTTCATGCTAAGAGTGCTTTAAAGGGTAGTGTTGATGATTAATTCAGGATCTGCTGTTTGTGACTCCTCTGAGGTTTTTCACTAACACTGAATGAATGAAAGTAATGTCCCGTTCATATTCACTCTCTCTGCTCTCATCACCTGGAGAGCTGTTAGACTGAACCCGCTGTCACTCTCTCCAGTGAGTCTGTGCTGCTCTGTGTGGCTTGAGTTTCATCCGGCAGCAGATGGAGACTTTGTCCTCACAGCAGATTACAGACAGCTCTGAAATTAAATGCACAAAACTGGCCAGCTTCCTTTAAGAAAACATTGGATTGTTTGCAGTGAGATGTAACTGAATGTGTTTACGTGACGCCACACTCATGACAATGAGCTTTCCATTAAATGCTTGTCATTTCCTCAGTGCTCACTCATTGTTTCCTGTCATCTCTTACTGTAAATGTCCTTTTGTGCTGCATGCAGATTTTTGGAGAACTAGAGGAGGTTGGAAAAACCCTTCAGGATGATGTTTTGGATGCTGCTCCTGCACATGGAGAGATGCAAGGAGACATCAGCCAGTGTCCTTACTATGCGGCCAAAACGGGTAAACTAGCATAACCAGATTATTATTACCCCCTGAAATAATAAGATTCATAATTTAAAAAGAAATATATATATATATATATATATATATATATATATATATATATATATATATATATGTCTTTATTTATGGGTGCATGTATTCATTTATTTATTTTTATGTCTTTTTTCCTATGGAGGTCTAGGAGTGCCACTTAAAAAATGAAGGGATAAGTGATTCAGTTTATTAATTTAAAGATCACTTTTTAATTTTTAAATTAAATAAACTTATAAATATATATTAAATGATTTCATGTTAAATATTATTATTTTATACTGTATTAATTATTTTTTTATATTTTAAAATTTAATTGGCAATTTTAAAATAAAAAAACTGCATTTAATTATTTTGCTTTATAGAACTAATTTTTTTTTTTTCATTAATATCTGAGTAATTTAATGGCACATTTGCACACTCATGGTTCATGGTCAGTGGTTAATGGTCACATGACATACAAGTAAACTGATAAAATGTTTAAGCTTTTCTTTTTTTTTAGTAAGTGTTTTTTTTTTTATTGCTTTAAATAAAGTGAATATTTGATAATTATAGTAATTATTTTGGTGGAAAGTATCTACAGTATATACTTAGATACTTATTATATGCTTATTTAAATCGCAGCCTTTGATCTATTTTAATTTTATTTTTTTAAATTTATTAGTTAGCAACCATTGATAATTTCGTGAACCCCTTACAGTTCCTTTGTGAACCCATTTGCAAAACCTGCCTTAAACCTGAGATATACTAATTGTATGTGTTCTGTTTCAGCTGCCAGCGGCGGATCATCTTACATTTGTCAAATGGCCAAGACCGTGCTTAAAAATCCTTCCGGTCAAGTCCTGTTGGCCGCCTGGATCGCTGCTCTAGCCGGATTGGCTGCTTGGTACCTCATGTGACCTCCTGTTACCCAATGAGAGGAGAAAAGGGTCAGATAATAGACGAGAACAAATAGTTTGTTCTGCTTTAAAGTCGTGAGGCATTCCAACGCATTTCCCTCTTAGTGCATCCCATTTGCCCCCTTGTTCCTGGGTAAGCGTGATTAATTCTTAATGTATGAACATAGCATAGTTCATGCATAGTGGGTGATTGTGGGAGTCGTTACTAATGCACCTGGCAGTGTTGATGAAGTTAAAGGAGTAACTTTGCTGAAACTGTACTCACCCTCGGGTCACTCAAGAGGTTGTTTGTTTAGTCATTGGATCAGATTTGAAGAAATGTAGCATCGCATCACTTGTACCCCAGTGGATCCTCTGCAGTGAATGGGTGCCGCTGTCAGAATGAGAGTCCAAACAGTCAGATAGTCCCGTTTTCCTCTCACATCATATTTACTTCAAACTGATTTGGACTGTTTTTGATTGTAAACGGTGCTTGATCTGTGCATATTTCTCACCTGATTCAGATGAACTTTTTCACTGGAGAAAGTAATATTATGGCTTATGGACTCGTATTTTAGCCGAAAGAAATGGTTTGAAGTTACAGATGTCTTCATGATGGATTTGTTTCTTACAAACACACTTTTTTCACTTTACAAGACATTAACTGATGGACTGGAGTGGTGTGGATTGTGATGTTTTTATCAGCTGTTTGGACTCTCATTCTGACGGCACCCATTCACTGCAGAGGATCCATTGATGGACAAGTGATGTAATGCTACATTTCTCCAAATCTGTTTCAATGAAGAAATACACTCATCTATATCTTGGATGTCCTGAGAGTGAGTACATTTTCTGCAAATTTTCATTTTTAGAGTGAACTGTTCCTTTAAGGCTGGAGAAGAACTGCAGAAATATGCAGAATGTTATTTTTATAGTTTTATTCGCACTATCGAGTCAACTTCTGGGCCGAAATATACTCTACGCAAGTACGTGAATGCAAATACTTGCAAATACTGATTTCATACATCATAGTAATTATGTTTTGCATTTTCATTTGTCACCATAAGGGGTGCTATAGTGGCCATTACTGCAGATTGTCTTCTGCAGCCAGTTTCTCTTTGGTTTAATGAGACAAACATGTAAAGGAAACTCTGTCGCCCCTTTTTAAGGTTTGATATCGCAAAAGCAACATAAATGTGCATGTACAACAGAACGAGGCACATGCAAAACATTTGCGCACTTGTGCAGAGTATGTTTATGCAAATAAGTACGTGATTTCATTGGCCCATTTTTCAAACTTGCTATCAAATGAGATATGCTATGCATACATGCAGCATTTACAAAGAAAAGCAGCACTTCTGCAGGCATCGCGTCAGGAAATGACTGGCACAACGGTTCATGAAGAAAAGCCTTTTTGAAGAGGTTTAGAATGTAAAAGATGGAAGAATTGCACATTATGCTAATTTTTGTCTCATTACACAATATATTACAGACCGGCATTCAGGGTTACTCTACACAGACGGTTAAAGCACAAGATTTCCAGATTCTAGTTTCACTGATAACAGATATCTGAGCCAAAATGAACTGTTTCCTATGGAAGCCCGTGTCCGTCACTGAATAAAAAACAAAACAAAATTGTTTTCCTCACAATTGCAAATTTTCATCTCGCAAATGTGCTTTTTTTTCTCAGAATTTCGTGATATTAAAAAATTGTTTATATCTCGCAATTCTGTTTTTTTTTCACAATTAAGTTTATATTTTGTAATTTGCGACTTAATTTAAACAGAATTGCGTGATATAAAATCACAGTTCTGAGAAAAAAAAAATGGTTGCAGTTGTGTTTCTGTCATGCAGTTCTGACTTTATAACTCGTAATTATACATTTATATCACGTAATTCTGAAAAAAGTCTGAATTCTGAGATTAAAATTCGCAATTAACTTTTTTTATTTTTTATTCTGTGGCAGAAACGAGCTTTCGTAGTTCTCACTAGTGGTTGACCTGAAATTAGTTTTTAAACAGCCAATGATATCTAGAGGGCATATATAACCGATAAGCCGATATTATTCAAATATTTGAAAGCAATTAAAACAAGGGAACAAAGCTGAATTAGTGTACTGTATTTGTACAAGCAAGAATTTTTCTTTAGGTGATTCATTGATCTGCCTTTATAATGAAATTATTAACAGTTTAAAATAAGGTTCAGTAGTTAACATGAACTAAGCATGAACAATATTTTCACAGCATTTATTAATCTTAGTTTGTTAATTTAAACATTTACAAATGCAATAGTAAAATCAAAGGTTGTGTTTAACATTAGTCAATGCACTGTGAATTAACATGAACGATGAACTACTGTATTTTCATTATCTAACAATAACTAATTGAACCTTATTGTATAGTGTTACCATTAACATTTATGAATGCAATAATTTCATGAAAAGGAGACTTTTGATGGTTTCGTTCCCTTTGATGTTACATATTAACACACTAACATGTGCAGTGTTCACCAAGGCACTGTGACATGATGTGTTTGAAAAGGATTGTGTTTCCGTCCTCATTTACTGAGGTATGTGTTTGTTAACGAACAGTATTTCTCTCAGAAAGCGTATATGATTTAGTTTTATATAAGGACTAACACAAGCAAATTATACTGATGAATACTGTTCTTGAAGAGGGTTTCATGTAATACCAAATCCTTGGACTTGGGCTTTTTGAACCAAAGGAATGGTTACTTTGCTTTACTAATCAGATCATAAAATAGTCCGCCATGTGTGTTAGTGTTTGGCACAACTGGTTGTGTTTGGGTTTTATGCACATTTTGTATTTTGAGTTACTGACTGCTTTTAGTTTTTCTTTTATTTTTTTTTAAAAAGCACATTGGAAGGAATGCTGTTGATATAAAGTACAGTGTTTTTATTTAGACATTTCCTGTGTAGTTAAATATTTTCTCAATACTGTATTTTAAGGTTTAGAAAAGTGTTTTAGGAGGGTTTTTTCACCTCCAGCTCCGTGTTCACTGTAATGAGTAATAAATTCACAACTGTGCTGCATTCAGTGTTTGTCCATGTTTTATTTTAATCATTTTTAAACACTTAATTTAGGGGGGAAAAGGATTGGGAATGATTATGGTTAGAAATTATTCCCCCCTAATGTTAAAAATGCTATAAAGTTTAAACTTTACGTATTACATGTAAAATTATATTTTAAAACATTGTATATATTTTTTTGTCATATACTGGCAGCATTTACCAGTTTGTGTTTCATAATAAACAAAATATTTAGTATTCCTCCAAAAAAAAAAAAAACTTTCCTGTCAATAAATAATCAAAAAGAAAATAAACACACACACCATACATTCAGCATATTCAACAACAAAGTCATTTACAGTTGTCACACAGAGATTTTATTAATAACTGCATATTTATCTCTACAACAACCCATTAAAATGACTTTAATATTAACAGCTGTCTATGTACACTGCTTGTTCAGTGAGGTGTCAGCACAAACAAAGATCTTGAACATTGGACTTCATTATTGTGAAATGACACTGTTACTGAAGTAAAGATTTCCCGTCTGTTTGTGGATCGCTTCAGAACAACAGAAAATTAAAGACCTGACTACATAAAACCTTAACGTGAAATTACAGACCAAAGACACGATCTAGGGTTGAGGTTGATATCACAATGTTTCAGGTAAGACCGGTACATGTGCGTAGATCATATTCCTCTGGGATCTGAAGGGTTCTTCTCTCAGAAGTCAGTAATGCATCCACAGATCTTCATGTTCTGTAGTTTGAGGAGCGGTCAAGATGATCTCCATGCTGCACGTGTCCACAGCAGAAGACTCGCTGTACAGTCAATCTGAATCTCCACTAAAGTCTAATTTCCAGTGGATCTTTTACCTGTGAAGACAAACAAATGCAAGAATCTATGAGATACAATATATCAGCGGTTTACAATATTTTAAATGCCAAAGACCCCCAAATATGACCATCTGCGTGCATGACATCCCAATCCTACAATTTAAAATGCCTTTTTTACCCAATTTACACTGAAAAAATGTCAAAATGTAATTTTAGGTTACTTTATTATTTTTTTCCCCTACTCATTATAGTACTGTATTTATTTACTCATTTTAATATTTTTATTTGTTTATTCATGATTTGTTTTAATCCAATGTTTAATTACTTATGTTCTTATTGTATTCATTTTAATTTTTGTACTACTATTCATATTTTTTTTATTTTGTTTTAAATGCTTTTTCCATGGACCCCAATAATTGTATTCATACATTGTAAGTGATTTCCAAATGTCTGAATACTTTAATGGAGCCACCGGATTCACAAACAGCCACAAACCAGATACTGAACCTCAAAAACGCTGCTTTACGCAGGGTTTCCCCAACTCTTACGGTCATTAAAATGGATTTCAGGGAGTTTTATCTTAAAACGAATCACCCTACATGGTTTGTGGCTGTCAGGAGGAGCTAAACTTTTTTTTTAATTTGGAGAAAAAGCCATGGTCTTTCTGTTTGAGCCCTGAGCCAGTCTGATTACTGCCCCCTCCTGGACTCAGACAGGTACTGGTTTAACATCAGCGCCTCTGATTCTACTGTAGACCTGCTCTGCTCCAGTGATGCCTGTACCTGCAGCGGTGCTGGTCACTCCATTGACGCTTCCCTCCACATCGGTCTCGTCCTCCGCGTAACTCCTCATGAGGGCTCGTTGCCGGTCTGTCAACATCCTGGACAGAAGACATACGGATACATCAGTCATTTTAACCTTTAACAGCAGCAAAACAAGTCCTTTTATCTGCGTGTAATCTTACTTTGGGATTTTGATCTTGATGTGGACGTAGTGGTCACCGTAACCGTAGCCGCTGACCCGTGGAATACCTTTACCAGAGAGCCGGATCCTCTGATCGGCCTGCACTCCAACTGGGATCTACAAGAACACTCACTGATTAAATAAAAGTGTTTACATGCACAGGAATATCCAGATTAAAGAAATAAAACACCCAAAAAATGAACGTTTGCAGAAGATTTACTCACCCTTAGGCCATTCAAGATGTAGATGATTTTGTTTCTTCATCAGAATAGATTTAGAGAAATTTAGAAATGGATGCTCTGCAGTGAATGGGTGCCGTCAGAATGAGAGTCCAAACAGCTGATAAAACATCTCAAGTTATCTACACCACTCCAGTCCATCAGTTAACAAAAAGATGTGTGTTTATAAGAAATAAATCTCAACGTCAACGTCTCAACCATTGCTTTGGCCAAAATCTCTATAATCCATAACATGCTTCCTCTAATGAAAGCGTCCATCCTCTGTTGTCGTCTCACATCAAAACCCACCAACACATTTGTTTAAAACCGGTTTGGACTGTTTTTGCTTGTAAGCAATGCTTGATGTGTGCATATTTCTCTCCTGATTCAGATGAGACAACTTTTTCACAGGAGAAAATATTATTATGCATAGAGGACTCTGGAAACAACAGTTTGAAGTTAAAAAATGTCTTAATTATGGGTTTGTTTTGTACAAACACACTTTCACTAGAGTGTTTATTAATCTTTTTTATTTCACAAGATGTTAACCGATGGACTGGAGTGGTGTGGATTATTTGTGGATTACTGTGATGTTTTTATCAGCTGTTTGGACTCTCATTCTGACGGCACCCATTCACTGCAGGGCATCCATTAGTGAGCATTTCTCCATTTCTCCAAATCTGTTCCAATAAACAAACTCATCTTTATCTTGGATTAGCTGAAGGTGAGTACATTTTCAGAAAATGTTAATTTTAGTTGAACCGTTCCTTTAATATTACAATATGGTCATGATAACATCACCAAAATGTCCCACCGAGAGATTGATGGTCTCGTAGAGTCCTTGCGCTCTGACTGTGCCGCCCAGTATGGCCTGAGCCACAGAGATCATGACATCAGAGTGGATGTCAGCGCCGTCTCTCCTGAAGATCGGGCTCTTCTGGACCTGAGAGCATCGACACAGACGATTAGCATCAAGTATACTAGCAATACTATTTACTATATACTATTTTTTTTCTTCCAGATTTTAAACGTGGACTTAAATATTTCCGTGTGACAGATGCGTTTGAAATCTGCTGGTGATGTACTCACTCTGAACGTAATGAAGATCTCTTTCTTCCCCACAGGCATGCGGACCGTCTGCCCGTCCTCGATTCCTAAACACCACAGTAAACAAAACCTCAAAACCTCGATCCCTTCACTGAACGCAGGCTCACTTCACTGAAGACACGCAGCTAACTCACCAGCAGGAACAGGCACCGTGACGGTCCTCCTCTGTTTGGTCTGTCCCGTCCCTCGACACGCTGTGCAGGGCGATGTGATGACCGAACCCCTCCCGCCACAGCGCCGGCAGGTGGAGCGCATCACGAAGGGCCCCGTGTTCACCGTCTCCTGCAGGGACGAATGACAGGTGCTGAGTTACGGACACGTCTAGATGACTCGATGCACTGGAGGGGTCACTTACCATGCCAGTCCCATTGCAGCTGCCGCAGTGCTGGACTTTGGATCCGGGCTCGTGGCCTCTGCCTCCACAGCGCTGACATGCGTCCTCGATGTTGACCGTGAGCTCTTTGTTCACTCCTTTGGCAGCCTGAGCGAACGTGAGCTCCATCACATACTGTTAACAAACAGAACAGTGTTTACTGATTGACTAGGCCTCTAGGATTTCCACAAATCATAAGCAGAATGTCAAGGAATTTGAAAAATTAAATGAAGTAGGGCTATGCAATAAATTAAATTCAAACCGCGACATAAAAGAGCATCAGTAATTATTATATTTTATATATACAGTACAGGTCAAACGTTTGGAAACATTACTATTTTTTTAATGTTTTTGAAAGAAGTTTCTTCTGCTCAAGCCTGCATTTATTTGATCAAAAATACAGAAAAAAAATGTAATATTGTGATATATTATTACAATTTAAAATAATTGTTTTTAAATTTATTATACTTTAAATTATGATTTATTTTCTGTGATGCAAAGCTGAATTTTCAGGATCATTATCACATGATCCTTTAGAAATCATTCTAATATGATGATTCATTATCAAAGTTGGATAACAGTTTTTGCTGCTTAATTTTTTTTCAGAACATGTGATACATTTTTAGGATACTTTTGATGAATAAAAAGTAAAAAAAAAAAGAAGCTACAGTTTTGTTTTTAAAATATAAATATTTTGTAATAACAATATACACTACTGGTCAGTAATTGGGGGTCGTAATTTTTTTTTTCTTCTTTTTTTTTTAATAAAATCAATACTTTTATTCAGCAAGGATGTGTTAAATTGTTCGATAAAAAGTGATAGTAAAGAAAATATATTATTACAATATATATTATTAGAATTTTTTTTTTATTTTGAATACATGCAGTTCTTGTAACCTTTTATTCATCAAATATATTAGACAGCAGAACTGTTTCCAACACTCTATAATAAATCAGAATATTAGAATGATTTCTAAATGATCATGTGATAGACTGGATGTTACATGTGACACTGAAGGCTGGAGTAATGATGTTGAAAATTCAGCTTTGCATCACAGGAATAAATTATTTTTTTAACGTATATTCAAATAGAAAACTATTATTTTAAGTTGTAATAATATTTCACAATATTACTGTTTTTTCTGTATTTTATAATATACAGATTATTAAAAAGGACTGCTTATGCATGACTTGTGTGAATGAACGGGTGAATTTAAGTTTTAATGAGCATTTCTCCATCACAACTGAATAAATAAATACTTTCTCAAAAAATTAAATAAAAACAAATTCACTTAAAAACAACCAAAAAAAAAAAAAATCCAACTAACTTTAACAACTACCATAAATATATTGTGCATTAATTAATAATATATTATGAAATGTATTACTATTGTAAAGTAAAATCTATTTCTCAAAGAAACATTAATACAAAATACCAATTCTTGTTATAAGAATTATTAGTAGTATTATTTATTTAGTATTATACTATTTTTTTTTATGGCTTAAGAGATTTTTTACATCCAAGTTTTAATTTTTACAATAAAGTTCTGTTGTGTAATGTGTAGAACTTTATTTGACCAAAATATATCAATAAATAGATAAATAAATAAATTAAATAATAAAAAATAACTAAAATAAAAATGGTTTTAAGGTTTTATTTTCATTTGCGAAGTTTTATGAATTCGATTAGACATGCTTTTAATGATTAAAATTGAATTAAACCATTAAAATGTAACTTAATGTAAATCATAAAATTTTGAAAATAATTAAATAAAACAAAACGAATAAAACTGAATTTGGGAAAAGCGGAATTTGGGAAAATAAACTAAATTTTGGAAGAAAAAAAAAATTATTTGGTAAAAATGTAAAATTGGGGAAGAAAATTTTACTAAATTTGGGAAAAAGAACCAAACAAACAAACAAACAAAAAAACAAATTGAATTTAGGAAAAAATAAAAATGGAATTTGGGGAGAAAAATAAAATTTAATTTGGGAAAATATAAAACTAAAAATATAAAAATAAAATTTAACAAAATAAAATAAAACAAACAACAAAAAAAAAAAAAAAAAAAAAACAAACAAACTGAATTTGGGAAAAAATTTAAATGGAATTTTGGAAAAACAAAACTGATTTCATACAGCCCTAGTTGCCCATTGTATATTGAACACAAAAATATCAACAGCATGCTCTAATCTGATTGGCTGCCTTCACAATTCTGACCTCTTGTGGCTGATCAAAGATGGCACTGAAATCCCCAAAGCCTCGAGCTCCGGAAAACTCGCCAAAGATCTTGCGGAAAAGCTCCTCGGGGTCGATGCTGCTCCCTCCGCCCCAGTACTGCTGGTGTCCCGCGCCGGCCTGTCCCGCGTCAAACCCGGCAGAGCCGTACGTGTCATACTGCTTCCTCTTCACCTCGTCACTGAGCACCTGAGGACAACACACCAGCACAACACTAACTCATTACTCCTGCCGCACACACTGACAGCTCAGAGGAGGAGCTTCAAACCTCATAGGCCTCCGCTAGCTGCGCAAACTTCTCCTTCGCCTGAGGGTCCTCTTTGTTAGTGTCTGGATGATACTTCTTTGCCATCTGACAGGGGAAAACAAACACAACATGTCAAATGCCAAAAATGAGACTGGATCTAGTCATCATACTCTTTACTTCAATAATTATTTCATCTAAATGTGGAAAATGAATCTAATAACAGAAACCTGCTGTTTATTATGTGACACTTTAGTTTGAATGCTGTTAAAAAAAGGACAAAAAGTAGATTTATAATACAAAAAAAAAAAAATAAAAAAAACATCAAAAAAATAAAAAAAATACTAATTCAAAAGGAAAATAAAAAAAAAAATAAATAAAAATACTAAAAAAGTAATACATATTAAATTAAATTACAAATATATATTATTAAAATATATTATATATTATGAGTATAATATATTATATATTAACATGATAGTATTAATGTTATATATTAATCTCTTTTTATATACATTATATTATTATTATTAATCTATATTATAACAACAAACATTTAGAGGAAACCTATATTTAGGATAGGAGAACAATTTAGGATTTTTCTGAGCTGAAAAACGTACATAAATTTAAAACGACATGTATTTTGTCCTCCATTTGCTTTGCAAACCTGCTTTTTTTAAACACTGATTTCTGAAGAATATGAATTTCTTATATATAAACTACTACCTGGAGTACAACAGTCAGCGTTAGGTACTGTGCACTATTTTAATGACTAATGAATGTTTTATTTTTAAATAAAATAAACAAGAATTATAAAAACTAAACAATACAGCAAAAACGGAAATGATCAAGTCCTTTTTATGGCCAACAGAAAATGTAAATGATTTAGATGTATAAAATTACAAAATGTAAAACATACACCACTGCTAGCATTGGTGTGATAATACTTCTGACTCAAAACATGGCTACTGAAGTAAAGCATCTTTGTGACAACTAGCCCCGGTCTATCCACAGTAAGACGACACACACACACACTCGTCAGGTGTGTAGTATCACCTGGTAATAAGCTTTCTTAATCTCCTTCTGCGTGGCTGCGCGGGGAACTCCTAAGATCTGGTAGAAATCCTGTTTTGCAGCCGGAGAGCTGGTGTGGAAGGACATCTTACAGATGACATGAGAAGAAGAGCTCACCGCTGTGACACACAACACTGTCAGTACAGTTCCCAGCAGCATGTGTACTAGTGATTCAGTCTGCATGGATCTAAACAGGGGGTTGACGACACAGCTAAGCCCTGAACTAGGTTTACTAAACTAGCTCAGATCAATTCTAGGAACCAAATAGAGATCCAAACAGAAATTGTTTTGATGATTTTCTTAATGGCATGCTTCTTTGTGTCTTTATTTGTCCAGCTGACAGTCCCTGCTGAGCTCCAACAAGGTCAGAGACGTTTCTGGAAACTGTTCTGTGAGTTCTCATCTGATCCAAACTCTTCTTCTTCACGCAGTATTGATTAGGCATCACGTGCGCGTGCGTGCATTGATTTAGAGTTCAATGCAAGAACTATGTTTGCGTTCTGACCTACAAATTAATGTTTGATGGTTGCATGATCATGTCTTCTATCATATAAAGCTCAGTTTTATCGATTACATCAGATTTGATTTATAAACCTAGCTTTTGTAATCAGTGTGTGTGTAGTTAGATGCGCAGGCCTTTATCGCTCACCTGTCATGCCTCTCAATGTCACCGCAGTCCCGGCTCCTCCGGCGCTCCCGCCGCGCGCCGTCCACAGCTGCCGGCCTGACAGCGTCGCGAGGCTCCTGTAGGCTCCATCCGCGCTGGAGAGCAGAGGCGAGCAGGCCCGTCTGTGGCTGGAAGACACGGCCGCTGTGACCCAGCGTGCGGAGCTGCGAGCCGCGGAACACGCCATCTTTGCCCCTCACCGACACGAGAGCGACTGCGCACGTGCGAGCGGCGCACGCATGCGCACTGCTGTGACGACTGAGACTCTTGGTTAGCTTAGCCACTCCTTACGAACGCGTGTGAGCTGAAGCAGAGTGGACGGGCTCGTGAAGCTGAAGTTGAGGGGTTTATCCCATACAGTGCAAAGCCAGTATAATTAAAAGTTTGTTATACAAGCATTTTCAAACAACTGGAGTAATCCACGATTATAATGACTTTCAGTTGGACTTATTATTGCAAAGAAAAGTGAATAGACTAATAAAAATAAATGACATAAAAAAGTCCAGTGCAGCACAGTTCTTATTCGCAGAATGCATAGATGTTATTTCACACATTATGACTTCCATTTTTACTCATTTGAGATACTTCACCAACAAGAAAGGTTACTGTCTTAACTGAAATAAGTATACTACTACTACTTTAAAAAAAAAAGAAATTCCAGAAAACAGATGCAGATAAAAAAAATTGAAATAATAATAAAATAAGTTTCCAGGAAAGTTTCTAGTTTTCGTTTAATTTAATTTATTTAATGAAATAATTAATATATAAACAATATAAATAATTATAAATTATATATATATATATATAGATATATGGAACAATTAACCTAGATATATATATATATATATATATATATTATATATAGTAGCTATGTACATATTGCAAAAATAATAAAACTGACACACACACATTACTAAATTAAATTAAATTGCATTGCTAAATACATTACACATTCCAAACAAAATGACTAACATTTTAACTAAAATTTAAATTAAAAAAATATATAAAAATTAAAAATGAAAATATTAATAAGATCTATAATAGTATCTCAGTCATACCAAAATAAAAAAAAAATGTTCAAAGTTGATTTATTTATAGAAAAATGTTTTTTAGAATTTTTTTTGTACTGCACTGTAAAAAGACCATGTTTAGTTTCAGCTTATGCTTAAAAAGTAGCAAGGACATTCTAGAAAACGTTTATTTTTTGACCAAAATGTATTTTTAAAAGTATTATGGGATAGCCTATCTATGAACTGTTTTCTGCCAGGTTAATCTCAGCTCTTTACAGGGGAAGTGAGCCTGACTGTGATCTATCTGTTGTCGGAAACTGCTGTTTCCGCGTCTGTATTTCGCAGAGAAACACCGTGAGCAATAAAAACACCGTGAGCGATAATTACTGACGTCACCTCCAGACCCACCCGATTATTGCTATACAACAGCTAAAAAAAGAACTCAGCTCTGCGTCACATGAACGCACTCATTCAAACGCGCACAGGAGCACTTTCACAACAGCGAGACACCCGGAAGGTTCAAACGCGCCACCAGCAGCTCAGCATGAATCGCTTCAAGACGTCCAAATATAAGAACAGCACTCCCAAAATCCCCAAGAAAGATGTGAGTACAGCCGCAGCGCGCGTCAGATCCCGCCGGGACGCACGCGCGCGCTCTGATTGTGTGTCTTGTGATCCGGGCTCCGGGCTCGAGGAGTGGGGCAGATGCACCGATCAAGTCTAACTTCCTCCACCCTCAACTAAACATATGTGCGGCTGCACGCACGAGCATTAGATGCATATGAATGCGCGTGATATGAGCGGTGACGACGCTGTCATTTCGTGCTGGTTATGTTATGGAGATCCACTGAATACAGCTGCATTGGGATTGTTTGAACTTGATACTGTTTCGTACTTCACAAACCTGATCGGAAGAAGGGCGGAACAAAATGGCATAAATGCATAGGATACATTTACATGACAAGCAGATAGGTCATTATGAAAACGTTGCAAATGCAAAAAAATTAAAGATATGAAACGTTGTATATAGCCTATATATAAAAGCATTTGGTGACCAGATTCATTGAGGTAACCTCAATATGGAATATTAATTAATTAATAATTGCATAAACCAAAAAGTTAAATATTCTGATTTATTTTTAAAAAATTAAAATAATAAAATTAAAATAAATAAATAATTAAATGAATCAGTTTGTTTTGCAAGACTATGAGAAAGCACATAGTAGAATATTAACACATTAAAAAGTCTCTGCATTTTAATAATTTGATTTGCATAATAAAAACATCACTTGTCACTTTTAATAATAAAATATTAAAAATATCACTTTAAATAATAAGAGGCTTCATTTCTAACATACGCCTTTTTTAACAGCCCTGTAAAAGTTTAGTATGAAATCCAATTGGCTGTCATTAATCTAAATTATATTAAAATGACTCATAAACATTATAGAAAATTATAGAAATTATATATGCTTCCAAATCTTGAAACCATATTCACAAAAACTTATTAAAATATTTATTTTAGTTTTAGTAATTTTCTTATGTTCTGCTTTTGTAATTTTTGTTGGGCTTTTAATATTTATTGGTGCATTTTAATGATTAATTTGTTTTAAGTATTTATTGTTTCACAATAAATCATAACAGTAAACTTTTGATTTATATAATTATTAATTGATTTAATCATTTAATTCAGAGTGCTTCAGCACATTGATTTGTTACCTTAGCTTTTTTTTTTTTCACCTGGCTTCACAGTTTTTTGGTGATAAAACTACAACTTTGCATATTCAAATCGGATGGAGTGCTCTGCAGTGATAAAGTGCAATGGTTTTTCCAGGGACAGACAGGATCAGATCTTGTTTCTTGTGGTCATGTGTGGTGTTGTTAACAGCCCTGGGGTTCACGGGCTTTCGGTGTGAATGCTTCACATACCTGAGCTTTATATGTGTTTGTGTTCATGTATACAACAGCCCTTAAGACACTTAAGGCTTATACTTATGTAGAAGCATATGAATGCATTGGATATAGACCAAATATCAATTTTATTCATGATATGTGTGATTTATTATATATTTATCAGTCATTTAACACTGTGATTGTCTTCTAGTTTTGCTTTAGGACCCCAGAAGTGGCCTTAAAGGAACAGTAAGCCAAAAATGCAAATTGTCATCATTTACTCACCCTCCACTTGTTGTGAACCAGTATGAGTTTCTTTCTTCTGTTGGACACAAACAAAAAAATATATTAAGAATAAAGCAAACAAAACAAACAACCGTACCCAATCACTTCCATCGTATTTTATATTTTTTCAATTCTATGGAAGTCAATGTGTACGTCGACTGTTTGGTTACATGCATTCTTCAAATTATCTTCTTTTGTGTTCAACGGAAGAAAGAAACTCATACTTGATTTTCATTTTTGGGTGAACTGTCCCTTTAAGACTGGCATTAGATGTGAGTTTGTGGTCAAATGGTGACAGAGGTTTAGCTGAGTGTCTGGATGAAATGCTGACTGATGCTGCCGTAAGCGTAAGGTGAGACCGGGTCAGGATGGAGGTGTTTGTTTTTTTTTTTTTTTTTTGGCAAAATATATTTTTATTCAACAAGGATGCATTAAATTGAAAATTGACGGTATGTTACAAAAGATTATATTTCAAATAAATGCTGTTCTTTTGAACTTTCTGTTCATCAAGCAATCCTGAAATATATATTTCAATGGTTTCCACAAAAATATGATGGGACACAACTCTTTTCAACATTGATAATAATAAGAAATGTTCACCAAAACACAACATAAATCATCAAGAATCATGAAACACCAAATAACACTAAAAACTCAAGTAATTCACATCATAATAATAATAAAAAAATAACATTTGAACATATATTCAATCAGAAAACTGTTCTTTTAAATTGTAATAATATATCACAATTTTACTGTTTTTACTGCATTTTTATTTAAATAAATGCAGCTTTGGTGAGCAGAAGAGTCTCTTTCAAAAGCATAAAAAAACTAAATTATTCCAATTTTTTCAGCAGTTTTATCATTCAGCAGGTGAAAACGGTTTAGTGCATGTGCTTTGTTAGAACTGGTTTTGGATGGTTTGGGTCTGGATTTCAGGTTTAGGGTTTCAAATGCAGATTCTCTGTGCTTTCATATTCATCTTGTATTTCTGTCTTGTCTTGTAATGCGCTGGCTCGTCGCCTCATGGTGTAGGAGTGAGCATGATTGTGTGTAATGCAGTGTCTTCAGTCTGCTCCAGATTCTGTGACTGTGAAGGTTATACAGCAGACACTCAGACACAGTCATTCTCTGCGTGCTGTTTCTTGTTGACATTCTGGAAGGATTTGAAACTGTTCGGCTGCTCTTCTGCATTTCCTCAAGTGTGTGTTTGTGTGTGCTGCTTGTGAAAGGCCCCGTCTGTGTGTGTGTGTGTGTGTGTGTGTGTGTTGCACTGTTGTCTAGAGAAAGTGCTGCGTTTCTATCCGTTTCCTCTTTCCTGTTTGTGATGATGTCAGATGTTCAGTTGAGAGGCATCAGTTGGTTGATTCAGTTAATCAGTGGCGTCTTTTGGTGTGTTCCACTGTTATTTTAGGATCATTTATATACTAATATTGTTTTTATTAATATTTTGAGTTAGCTTTTTTTAAATATATATTTTTATATATTATTTATTTATTTATTTATTTATATTTATTTTAATTGTTGTAATTTTTGACGTGCATTTAGCCAAGGCAATTTTAATAGGTTTATAACTTCTATATTTAGCATTAATTTATATTTATTTTAGTTTTAAGTTTTAATAATTGTATGTGCTTTTGTCATTTTTATTATTTTAATAATAATTATTATTCATCAATAAATAATAATTATATTATAATAATTACTAATAAATCATCTTTTCATCATTTTTTTATTCGTTTTTTTCTATTTAGCTTTCATTTATATTTACAATAACATTACAAATTTCACTCAATTTTTCTCACAATTTTTAATAACTATATTTAACAATATTAACATAACAATACTTACATTATCAAAAAAAAATAGCAAAAAAAAATGTTAAAATGAGTTATTTACTTTAATTTTACTTTATGCTTTAGTTTTAGTGTTTTATTTTAATTATTTTTATTTTAAATTACTCATTTTAATTCTACATTATGATTTTAGTAAGTTTTCATTTTAAAAGTAGTATTTTATTTTAATTTTACATTATGCTTTATTTTTGTTTTATTTTCATTTGATTAAAATTTTTAGTAAATTTTAACTTAAAAATTACAGACTTTTATGATTTAGATTGTTAGTAAGATTTTTTTAAATGACTTATTTTATTGTTTTCATTTTAAAATTAATTTTAAATTTACCAATAATTTAAAATTTTAGTAAGTTTTTACTTTAAAATCACTTATTTATTTGGTTTTTATTTTAAAATTTATTTAAAATTTACTAGTAATTTTAATTTTTAGTAAGTTTTTACTTTAAAATCACTTATTTTATTTGGTTTTTATTTTAACATTTATTTTAAATTTACTATAATTTAAATTTTTAGCAAGTTTTTACTTTAAAATGACTTATTTTATTTGTTTTTTTGTAAAATTTATTTAAATTTACTATAATTTTAATTTTTAGTAGGTTTTTACTTTTAAATCACTTATTTGGTTTTTATTTTAACATTTATTTTAAATTTACTAATAATTTTAATTTTTAGTAAGTTTTTACTTTAAAATCACTTATTTGGTTTTTATTTTAACATTTATTTTAAATTTACTAATAATTTTAATTTTTAGTAAGTTTTTAATTTAAAATTACTTATTTTATTTGGTTTTTATTTAAAAAAATATTTATTTTGTTTAACATTTTTATGGTTTTAGTTTTTATTTTAAAAATATTTTAATTGTATATTTTTATGGTTTTATTATTTAGTGACTTAAGTGAGGTGTTTAGAGAGGACATATGTAGATTTGTCTATGTTGTAATGAAGGTATGTTGAATATTTCTCATCATCTTCATGTTTTAATGTAGAACCAAAAGCCAGATTTGTCTTTATTTTAAGATGCCCGTGCTTGAGCAGTACTGCTGTGCAGGGCTGTACAGCGATCGATCGAGAACGTTCCATCACTTTCCTTCTCTTCTCAGGGCAAGCACATCACATCCAGCTGCAGTCTTGTGGCCTTCAACACAGATCAGGCTGGTATGAACATCTGAGCACACCAAACACATGCCGGATCAGATTAAACAGCAGGAGAAGCAGTCTGTTTTGGGTTTTGTGTGTAACCGTGTCTGTTGTGTCTCTGGAGGAGGTGGGATGGTCGGCCTGACTTCTGTGAACCCCGCATCTGACGGGAAGTGGACCGTGACTCAGATTTCATGCCATGCTGGTGAGATACTGACGATTACAGGTCTTACTAACGCACTTGGCTCATTTAACTTCATTTGAAGCAGAAGTGGAGCAAATAAAAGTGCTGTCCTGATGCTGTGTCCTGTGTACGTAATGCACAAGTCCTGATTCTCTTCCTGATCTTCCTGTCCCAGACCTCGTGACCGACCTGGACTTCTCGCCGTTTGATGACTATCTGCTGGCGACCTGCTCGGCTGATGAGACGGTGAGTCATGATAAACCAGTGATAGTCTGTGTTTGTGTCTGGTCCCCTGCGGATTATTCTGAGCAAAAACTCACCCCTTCAACACCAAGAGACTGTCTGAGTGACATGAAAGGTGACCAAGCACGTTTGGGACGGGTGTATCTGAAATCTGATGACACATTCATAATAAAATGATAAATCACAATATATAGTGCCTTAAATCTCTGGGGAAAAAAAGAGCAGAAAAAAAGAAAAACAAACCCAGTGAATAGGTTTTTTTTTTTCTCAGCGTTTCTCATTGTAGTAGTCAGAAAAACGTATTAACATGATTGTGTCCTGGTAGACTGATGTAAATAAAGATATAGACTATTTCTGTAAGTACTCAGACCACTTGAGTAGTTAATTAAATTATAAAAATTAATTATTAATTAATTAATTAATTAATTTTTATTTATTTATTCTTCAATATATTTAATTTATTTTAAAATGTATTTCTTAATTTATATATAAAATATTTTATCAATTCAAATAAATCAATAGAAATGATCTATTTTAGTTGATTTATTTAATTTAGTCTATTAATTTATTTTTATTAAACACATATTGCAATTTAATCTATTTAAAAACAAAATTATTGTAAAATGATTTTTTTTTTATTTTTAAAAGCTATTTATTTAAAAATTTTATTAAATCAATTTATTTTATTTAAGTTTTTAATTTTAAAGCAATTTTGTTTTTATTTTAAATCAATTAAATCAATAACATTTAGGTATTCATTTAATTAATATACTTTTATTTATTTTTTAATGTATTTTAAACCAATTAAATAAATATAATTTATTTTATTTTATTTATTAGAATAAGAATAGAATTTTCTGATTGAAGCTGATTTTTTTTCCCCTGCTTAGTTAACCCTGAGCCCTCAGGTTATGTGCAGATGCATAGGTTTAGTTTAAAGAAGAAAGCTTTGTTGGTTCTTAGTTCAGTCCTTAAGAATGTGCGTTGCTGGGCTTCTATCAATTACAAATGACACCTTATCCTTAACCATGATCTAATCACGTACCACGAACTATGAATTCAGTCATCAGCATCAGTATCACGCGGTGCAGATGTTGAGGAGGTCGGCAGATGCTGCTCTCACTCAGGTCGTGGTTTCTAAAAGCTCAGCAGAAAGATGAGACAAACACTCACGATGGATCTGTCTGCTGATGCCTTCATATTCCAGCACATCTGGCCTCCACCTGACATCTGCTCCAGCGTTTGTCTCTCTCTTTAGCAGTCAGCTCACACAGTGAGAGCCCTTCAGTTTGGGACGTTTCCCAGGGTAACCACAGTTCCTGCCAAAATACTGTGGTTACATTTATTGTTACTCCAGTTAAACTGCTGTATATTGGTCCTAGTCACTTCTGACATCAGAAAATACTTTAAAATGACTTCTTATACTGCTTAAAGATCCCATGCTTTCTTTCTTAAATGAAAGTAAAATAAATAAAATAATTATATTATGTATTTATTTAACCTTTGTAATGTGTTGAATTTCTGAATTAAACAATAAGTGATGTTTTTCTAAATGTAACAAAAATAAGTAAAACATTTTATTTATTTATTTATTTATTTATTAAAATGTTATTTTTTGTAATGTTATGTATTTCTGAATTAAACGATAAGTAAAATCATAATTAATTCAATAATTTATTTATTCATTCATTCAAACATTAGTTTTTATAATGTGATTATATTTCTAAATTAAACAATTAGAAAAAAAACATTTTATATTAAAAATTTATAAAAATGTTTAAAATTTATTAAATTCATAAATAAACAAATAAAACAAAAATAAAAAAAATAATTGTATTTATGTATGAATGTATTTATTTATTTATTAAAACTTTTTGCATTTCTTATTGCATAAAACTTTTTGTCTCGTGATGTATTTCTGAATTAAGCAATGATAATTAAGTGAAATCCTGGAGATGGGACTTGATTTGATTTATTTTAACTGGATCTTTAAAAGTAGGCTGTAATTTTATTGGTTTATACATACTGTATACAAATATAATATTATTTTAGCATGGCTTTGAATACATCAGCAGAAGGAAAATTAATTTCAGAGAGTCAAAAAAATGTGCTGTATTTTTTAAATCATGAAAACAAACCACTTTACTATTTTTTTTAATGTGTACACACTGATGAATTTGAGCAGAGACATGTTTTTAAGATGGTAAATAGGGTGATTTTGGATATCTTGTAGTGTTTAGGTTTTTTTTAAAGGGTGCACACAAATGATTTTATTGATTAAAAGATTGAATACATGGATCTCGATATGATGTCTGTGTTGATTCAGGTGAAGCTGTGGCGTGTGTGTGACCCGGCTCAGGATCAGTGCAGTGACGCTGAGGTGACTCTGAGCCCCGCTGACGGGCGTCTGGAGCTCGTCCTCTTCCACCCCGCGGCCTCAGAGCTGCTCGCCGTGGCGTCTGTGAGGGGTCTGCAGGTGTGGGACGTCACACGGGACACCGCTCTCACAGGTAAACACACACCAGTGTGTGCCAGATTTAGTCTGGTCTTCAGTTACTTTACTTTAAGTGTACACTGAAGCCCTGTTCAGACGCTAAATGTTTTTCATGAGTTTGATTCTGGGTGCATTTTTAGTTTTATTTATTTGTTTAAAATGTATTTATTTGTATTTTTATTTACGCTTATCTATTTATTTTTAATTAATTTATTTTGTATTTTTATTTGTTTTAATGTAGTTTTTAAAATGTACTTTAATTTATTTTTTATTTATTTTAAATGTATTTGTTTGTTTAAAA